>NW_022985510.1:2040018-2040521 GCF_010093505.1 Neohortaea acidophila
ACGGAGTACAAGCCGGAGCCTGAGCCTTACAAGCCGACCACTTACAAGTCGGAGCCGGAGCCGTACAAGCCTGAGCCGACCCCTTACAAGCCGACGGAGTACAAGCCCGAGCCCGAGCCTTATAAGCCCACCAAGTACGAGCCTTCGCCGTACAAGCCGGAGCCGACGCCTTATAAGCCGACGGAGCACAAGCCGGAGCCCGAGCCTTACAAGCCCACCAAGTACGAGCCTTCGCCGTACAAGCCCGAGCCGACCCCCTACAAGCCCACCAAGTACGAGCCGGAGCCTTACAAGCCGGAGCCTTCGCCTTACAAGCCCACTGAGTACAAGCCCGAGCCTTACAAGCCTGAGCCATCGCCTTACAAGCCTACGGAGTGGAAGCCAGAACCCTACAAGCCGGAGCCTTCGCCCTACAAGCCGACTGAGCACAAGCCTGAGCCTTACAAGCCAACGGAGTGGAAGCCAGAACCCTACAAGCCGGAGCCTTCGCCTTACAAGCCTAC